>NC_081555.1:168621932-168637763 GCF_963082655.1 Stomoxys calcitrans | reverse complement strand
CCCTTAAAGAAGTCGAATGTTATTCGAAAAAAAGAAGTATCAAAAGGAAACAGCAGACACAACAACACCAGAAGGAATAAAACGGAAACTTGCTGATAATAGAATAACAAACAAGGGTAATGATTATAACAATCCTCATGGTGATGTGGCTGGAGCTTTGGGCTCTCTACACACAGAGATAGGGAGGGTGAATGAAGTAGCATGGAGATGATACAGAAGTTAATATGATACGATTAGAAGGAAAAGAAAATATGTGTACACAGACACTTCAGACAAAGGAGGCATGATTTGTAACGCCTTCTTAGTCTCGTAAGTAGGACAAGGCAACATTTTGTGCAATTAGGAAGAAAAGCGAATTAGTTTGGAAATATTTAGAGAATTTTATGAGAAACTAAGTGTCATATGCATGCATATATATTTCCTATATATTCATGCTTTTATTAACGAATACATATATCCTACAGTTAAAAAAAAAAAAAACTCAAGATTTGTTATAGTCTCCATTTCAAATGTACCACACCAATAGGGGGCTTCCATAAATCTTTGGCTTCAACCCCAAAACTGTTTTCTTAGCATTTTATTGTCTTTGTCTTTAAGCATGAACAATAAATGTCTTCTTAATCTTTAAATAAAAAGGAACAACAAAAATTATGCTTCTTTGTGGTGTTTGTTTGCGCCTTTTGTCCTTATTGTTATTTTTTTTTGTTGGTTTTGTTTTTTCATTGTAAGCATCTTAAGCGACCCTTGGCGAAGCGGAGGGCGACCGTTTTCAACCATCTTAAAATGGACCTCAATGTTTTCCTAAAGCTTTGGCGATTTATGGCAATTTAAGTATCATCAGATTAGGACAATGTTTATGGTATTTTATTGGTATTCGGAGAATAAGAATTTATTTTTATTTGCTTTTTTTTCGACCTTTTTGTGGGGGTTTTGTATTTTGTGTTGTAAAAGCGAAAAAGTCAGGTTTTTTAAGTTGAGACATATACGTTTATGCTTTAAAGACTTTTTTTTTTTGATATAGGCACAATTTTAAAAGTTATTTTTTAGCTTAAGATTGACTAGGTGGAATTTTATTTGCCCTGCACCATGGATTATTAATGCCAAGTTCTTTGGTCTATTTTTGAGAACTCTCAGGAGCAGTGGACTGGTGCCCACTTATGCTCCAATTTGTCTAGTCACAATGTTCAGTTGCATTAGGTGTAGCATTATATTCAGTGCATCAGTTGGTGTTGTCCTTAGTGCGGCTGTCATGCACAAAGAAACTTTCCTTTGGATTGACTGAGCATTGAATACTTTATGGTATATCAGCTGAACCGGGCCCGCTCCGCTGCGCCTTTTTTTACTTTATATGGAGCAAATTTATCCTTTGAATATTTATTTTAGACAAGAGAAGAGCTTTTAATGAAGTACCATGCTTTTGTTAACCGATTTTCTCAAAATTCGGTAGGAGGGATTTTCTCTCGACTCTCAATATTTCTGGTGAATTTCATGGAAATCGGTTCAGATTGTTCGTCTGATTTTGAGAAATATTGCAAAAAAACTGATCATTTGTCATGCGATTCTGTCGAAATTTTGCAGGAATGATTTTCTTATGACTCTCAATATTACTGGTGAATTTCATGGAAATCGGCTCAGATTTAGATATAGCTCTCATATGTATATATCGCCCGATTTTCACTTTAAGACCCACTACAATCGCATTGTTTGACCAATCTTGCCAAAATTGTGCACAACGCTTTCCTCGACGACTACCACATTATCTGAGAAGTTTGCTCGAAATCGGTTCAGAATTAGATATTGCTCCCATATATACGATCCTCAGATTTTGGGTCATTTGCCATAATGTTGTCATTTGTCAACCGTAGTTTTTACAGTTTGAACATATTTGCTCACCGCGGTCCTTCAAAATTGGTTCAGAATAAGATATAGGTCCCACATTATACTTACAGGGTAGGTGTAGGGTATTATACAGTCGGCACCGCCCGACTTTTTCCCTTCCTTACTGGTTGTGTATGAATTCACTCAGAGGGTTTAAGGTCCTTTTAGGTTTGAATGTTAGATGTACCCCATTCTTAAGAGACTTCTGCATGGACTTTGGTACAGGGAAGGCCACAGGGTGGTGGTTTGTGGGTTAAGGGGACCAGAAACGTCCCACTTTCGCGACCAGAAACGTGGTCCCGAAAGTGGGTATGAATTTCATGTTCTACTCCCAAATACCTTTCATTTGAGCCCCATATTGCCATGGTTGGAACATTTTGTCCAATTAAATCCAATTTAGGGATGTTTTCTGGGGTGAGGTGGTCCCACAGACACTTGGCCCCAAAAAAAAAAATTGCATCGTGCCCTACTCTCAAATACCATTTTTGTACCCTACACCGTCATTCTGTTTGTAACACCTCGAAATATGCGTCTGAAGTCCATCTAGCCATGTCCGTCCGTCCGTCTGTCTATCGGAAGCACGCTAACTTTCGAAGGAGAAAAGCGAACCGCTTGAAATATGGCACAAATACTTTTTATTAGTGTAGGTCGGTTGGGATTGTAAATGGGCCAAATCGGTTCATGTTTTGATATAGCTGCCATATAAACCGATCTTGGGTCTTCACTTCTTGAGCCTCTAGAGGGCGCAATTCTCGTCCGATTTAACTGAAATTTAGCATGTGGTGTTTTGGTATCACTTTCAACAACTGCGCCAAGTATGGTTCAAATCGGTCCATGTTTTGATATAGCTGCCATATTAACCGATCTTGAATCTTGACTTCATGATCCACTAGAGGGCGCAATTCTTATAAGAATTGTCTGAAATTTTGTATGAAAGGTTTTGTTTTGACTTCCAACAACTACGCTAAGTATGGTTCAAATCGGTCCATGACCTGATATAGCTGTCATATACAGCGATCTTTGGTCTTGATTTCTTGAGCCTCTAGAGTTCGCATTTATTATCCGATTTGGCTGAAATTTTGCATGAAAAATTTTGTGTTATGTCGCAACAGCTATGCCAAGTACGGTCTATATCCGTTTATAATGATGTGGCTCACAAAAGTGCTTCTTAGGCCTCCAGAGGGCGCAATTCTTATCCGTTTTGGCTGACATTTTTCACAACGGCCTTATACATGACCTTCAAAATGCTTGTAAAATATACTCTGAATCGGTTAATAGCCTGATACAGCGTCCGTATAAACCGATCTGCCGATTTTACTTCTTAAGCCCCTAAAGGGTTGAATGCTTATCCGAATTGGGTGAAAATTGACACAATGACCTCAACTATGGTTCCCAACAATCAATTCAATTATCATCTGAATCAGACCTTAACTTGATATAGCTCTAATAGCATAGCAATTCTTATCCATTATCCTTTGTTAGCCAAAAAAGAGATACCGTGCAAAGAGCTCGACAAATACGATCCATGGTGAAGGGTATATAAGATACGGCCCACCCAATCTTATATACCCGAACTTAGCTCCCTTTTACTTGTTTTAAACTATTGGGTTGCCCAAAAAGTAATTGCGGATTTTTTAAAAGAAACTAAATGCATTTTTAATATAACTTAGAATGAACTTTAATGAAATATACTTTTTTTACACTTTTTTTCTAAAGCAAGCTAAAAGTAACAGCTGATAACTGACAGAAGAAAGAATGCAATTACAGAGTCACAAGCTGTGAAAAAATTTGTCAACGCCGACTATATGAAAAATCCGCAATTACTTTTTGGGCAACCCAATACTTTCATTCGCCTTTACGCCAATTTAGGATGGCTCCTTACTAACTCCAGGCAGAATTTTTTCAAGACAGCTCTTTTCTTGGGTATTTTTCTACCCATTCTATCCAATAAGTTTTCATATAGTATTTCAGACCTATACCTTTGGCATGCAATGATTTTTTCATCAATTGAAAACCTCAAACTCCAACAAATTCCTCTTCAAACCCATCTTTTTGGCAGTTGTGTTTGTCCGCTCTTCACTTTAAGCATTTTTAACAAAAAAATTTCTTATGACATCTCCACCTTTTAATCACTGACATCAATTTTATTTGCCTTGAGCTCACTTTGAACTTCCTGACCCACCGCATCCCCATCCCCATCCTCAACTTCCAACTACCAAAACGGCAAAGGGTTCACTTGGTAAATGAACATCTCTGTAATATTCCTACATAAAGGGGGTTGTTTTTCTTGGCCTTTTGTTGTTGTTGCAATTTTTGTTCTTGTCGTTGTGGGTTCTCAAAAGTATCAGACAGTCTCAGTCGAAGGTTAAATACTTTGTAAAATTTTTTACATTAAAAGTTATATTGAAATGCACCCACACACTCTTCGCACACTTATGTAGGACCAAATTTCTATATAAGAATGTATGAGTATTTTGTGTTGAGTGTATGCGTAAATTTGAAATGGTTTACATTGGGTGTCTTTTAATGCTAATGAGATGAGGGCATATGAAAAAACTCATTATTTTACTTTGAGGATTTTGCCTAGGCACAAGTAAATAAATACAGCAACTGGAAAAGGCATTAGAATTCGTTGAATATAAGAAAAAACTACAAAAACAAGGACAAAACAAATTAGATTAAAATTATGATAAATGAAAAAAAAAACAAGTCAGAGCGTGCTAAGTTCGGCCGGGCCGAATCTTATTGGGTTGCCCAAAAAGTAATTGCGGATTTTTTATATAGTCGGCGTTGACAAATTTTTTCACAGCTTGTGACTCTGTAATTGCATTCTTTCTTCTGTCAGTTATCAGCTGCTACTTTTAGATTGCTTTAGAAAAAAAGTGTAAGAAAAGTATATTTGATTAAAGTTCATTCTAAGTTTTATTAAAAATGCATTTACTTTCTTTTAAAAATTCGCAATTACTTTTTGAGCAACCCAATATATACCCTCCACCATGGAACGCATATGTCGAGTTCTTTGCGCAGTATCTCTTTTTAGGCAAACAAGGAATAATGGATATGAATTGTTATGCTATTGGAGCTACATCAAGTTAAAGTCCGATTCGAACCATAAATGAAGACCATAGTAGAAGTCATTGGCTAATATTTCAGTCCATTCGGATAAGAAGTGAGCCTTGTAGGGGCTTAAGAAGTATAATCGGGAGATCGGTTTATATGGGAGCTGTATCAGGCTACAGATCGATTAAGACCATATTGAATAAGTATATTGGAGGTCATGAGAGAAGCCGTTGTACAAGGTCAATTCGGATAAGAATAGCGCCATCTAGTGGCTACAGAAGTCAAGATCTAAGATCGGTTTACATGGCAGCTATATCAGGTTATGGATCGATTTGAACCACACTAAACACAGTTGTTGGAAATCGTAACAAAACACTTCATGCTAACTTTCAGCCAAACCCCATGATAATTGCTCAAGGAGTCAAGATCCAAAATCGGTTTACATGGTAGCTATATCAGGTTATGAACCGATTTGAACTGTACTTAGCACAGTAGTTGGAAGATAAAATAAAACACTTCGTGTAAAATTTCAGCCAAATCGAATTGCGCCCTCTAGTGGCTCAAGAAGTCAATATCCAAGATCGGTTTATATGGCAGCTGTATCAGATTATGGACCGATTTGAATCGTTCTTAGCACAGTTGTTGAAAGTGATAACAAAATACTTCATGCTAAATTTCAGTCAAATTGGATAGGTTTGCGCCATCTAGTGGCTCAAAAAGTCAAGATCCAAGATCGGTTTATGTGGTGGCTATATTAGGTTATGAACCGATTTGTACCGTACTTAGGACAGTAGTTGGAAGATAATATAAAACACTTCGTGCAAAATTTCATCCAAATCGAGTGAGAATTGCGCCCTCTAGTGGCTGAAGAAGTCAAGAACCCATATCAGGTTATTAATCGATTTAAACCATACTTAGCACAATTGTTGGAAGTAATATCAAACCACCACGTGCTGATTTTCAGCCAATTCGGATAAAAATTGCGCCCTCTAGTGGCTAAAGAAGTCAAGATCCAAGATCGGTATACATGGCAGCTATAACAGGTTATGGATCGATTTGAACCACACTAAACACAGTTGTTGAAAGTCACAAAAAACACTTCGTGCAAAATGAAAATTGCGCCCTCTAGTGGCTCAAGAAGTCAAGTTCCAAGATCAGTTTATATTGCAACTATATCAGGTTATGGACCGATTTGAACCATACTTACTACAGTTGTTGAAAATGCTAACAAAACACTTCATGCAAAATTTCAGCCCAATCGGATGATAATTGCGCCCTCTAGTGGCTCAAGAAGTCAAGATCCGAGATCGGTTTATATGGCAGCTGTATCAGGTTATGGACTGATTTGAACCATTCTTAGCACAGTTGTTGGAAGTGATAACAAAATACTTCATGCTAAATTTCAGTCAAAACGGATGATAATTGCGCCCTCTAGTGACTCCAGAGTCAAGATCAAAAATCGGTTTATATGGCAGCTGTATCAGGTTATGGACCGATTTGAATCGTACTTAGCACAGTTGTTGGACGTCATAACAAAATACCTCACGCCAAATTTCAGTCCAATCGGATAAGGATTGCGCCCTCTAGTGGCTCAAAATGTCAAGATCCAAGATCGGTTTATATGGCAGCTATATCAAAATATAGACCGATATGGCCCATTTATAATTCTAACTGATCTACACTTTTAAAAAGTATATGTACAAAATTTCAAGCTCCTAGCTCTATTCCTGCGAAGGGTAGCAGGCTTTCGACTGACAGACGGACGGACATGGCAAATTTGCCCACAAACAAGCTTAGGTTAGGTTTAAGTGGCTGTCTGCCCTCAGACTGATTTAGACGATTTCGTCCATTGTGAAGGAATATGCCTTCTAGTTCCTATAGCTGAACCATTCAGATCGCTTTAAAAAGCCCAATAACTTGCGAATGTTCACATCCGCTAAATCAGATAGGTTCTCAAAGAAATGAGAATCTCAAGTGGAACTCCTTCCAACTGCTAGTGTGGGACACACACACAGAAGGTGTTTTATAGTCTCTTCTTCTTCGATGGCCTCACAGCTTCTGCAAAAGTCGTTGCTGGCAACCTTCAGTCTGTCAGCAGCACACAATGACTGAGACGTCTGTTCTAGCCAGTGACAGCAAAGCGGTAGACCTCTTTAAGTCTTGATGAGGCCACATAGTTTTAGAATGCTCACAGCCCCCTATTTGTGACCATCTATCATTCATTTTCCTTCGGTCCTGGTCCCAAAAACTTAGCTTACATGTCGCTAGAGGCATACCCACAGATTCCGTTATCCCTGGAATATGTAGGGTAGTTCCTAGTCTCGCCAGTTCTTCCGTTTTACAATTGCCTGGGAAATCTCTGTGGCCCGGCACCCAGAACAGATGAATTTTGTACTGTTCAGCCATCTCTTTGAGGGACCTGCGACAGTCAGTTTTTGTGTTCAGAAATACGTTGTCCAGGGATTTAATGGCTGCCTGACGGTCTGAGAAGATATTTATGCCAATCGCCGTAATGACATTATGTCTTAGCCATTCCACCACTTCCTTAATTGCAAGGATCTCAGCTTGATACACACTGCAGTGGTTGGGTGACTTCTTCGATATGACCAATTCTAGATCTTTAGAGTTCACCTCACCTCTTTAGAGCCCACCTGGTCGTTTAGTTTGGAACCATCCGTATAGAAGTCTATGTAACCTCAAAGTTCACCTGAACGTTTATTTTGGAACCATCCCTATAGAAGTCAATGTAACTTCTGTTACCAGGGATATCGTAGTTCCAATCGGTTCTATCAGGAACAGTGGTATGCAAATGCATAGTACCTCACAAATGTTGCCAGCATTAGGAGGGGTAAACCACCGCTGAACATTTTTTTTCTGATGGTCTCGCCAGAATTCGAACCCAGGCGTTCAGCGTCGTAGGGGGACATGCTAACCTCTGCCTCCATCAGGAACAGTGGTACAGTACTTTTTATCTAAAAAACGACTCAGATAGGGTGTAATCCACACTGCCTGGAACATCGGATATTGTATCAAGGATAACGCAGTGTCAAATAGCTGCCAAATGACCAAAAGGAAAGCTCCCTAAACCTGACGGCAGTGTCCGCTGCAATTTGGTTAGCCCCAATGTCCAGAGGCATAAGATTTAGTATGAAATTCACTGCATCGGAAGGTGTCGTACTCTGTGCGGCTGTAATGCACAAACAAGCCATCCTTTGGATCCGGTTAAGTATTGAGCAATAGGAGGACTTTTGAAGCACCGTCCACCAGACCACAATACCATATATCATTATAGGTCTGATAACTGCAGTATATACCCAATGCATGACACGCGGTCTAAACCCCAAACTTTTTATCTAAAAAACGGCTCAGATAGGGTGTAATCCACACTGCCTGGAACATCGTATATTGTATCAAGGACAACACAGTGTCCGTAGCCGCCACATGACCAATGAGAAGGCTCACTTAACCTCTTGGCAGTGGTCGTTGCAATTTTGGTAGCCCCAATGTCCAGAGGCATAGTATGAAATTCAATGCATCAGAAGGTGTAGTCCTCTCTGCGGCCGTAATGCACAAACAAGCCATCCTTTGGATCCGGTTAAGTATTGAGCAATAGTTGGACTTTTGAAGCACCGTCCACCAGACCACAATACCATATGGCATAATGGGTCTGACAACTGCAGTAAATACACAATGCATGGCACGCGGTCTAAATCCCCAACTTTTGCCAATGGCTCTTTTGCAGGTGTATAGGGCAAGAGTGGCCTTTCTTGCCCTTTCCAAAATGTTGGATTAGAAGTTCAATTTGCTGTCCAGCAAAACACCCGGGTATTTTGCGCTTTCTGTAAATGAAACATTCTCTCCTCCCAAGGAGACATGTGCCACTGTAGGCATCTTGTGTCTCCTGCTGAAAAGAACTACTTCTGCACGGATTTATGCCTTGACCACTTTCGGAGGCCCACTTTGTTGTTGCACGTAGAGCTTCCCTAAGTATATCTCTTTGAGTGCTGGGAAACTTTCCCCTAACCGCAATTGCCAGGTCATCAGCATACTTGGCCACTTTTACGCTTTTTTCTTCAAGAGACAATAATGCATTGTTAATGGGTATATTCCAAAGTAGATGAGACAGTACACCTCCTTGAGGTATTCCTCATGTTTTTAGATCCACAGATCCCAAGCCTGCCATAGTGCATCTTTTAGTAAGTAAGTCATTAATAAACTCTCTTACGGTAGAGCTGATGCCTAGAAACTCCAACTCCCTCATGATTACCATTGGCTTTACATTATTGAAAGCACCTTGAATGTCAAGAAATGCTACCATTGAATATTCCTTGACAGCGAGGGTACCCTCTATGTAGGTCGTGAAGGGTTGTTTCAATGGATTTGCCTTTACTATTGGGTTGCCCAAAAAGTAATTGCGGATTTTTCATATAGTCGGCGTTGACAAATTTTTTCACAGCTTGTGACTCTGTAATTGCAATCTTTCTTCTGTCAGTTATCAGCTGTTACTTTTAGCTTGCTTTAGAAAAAAAGTGTAAACAAGTATTTTTGATTAAAGTTCAATCTAAGTTTTATTAAAAATGCATTTACTTTCTTTTAAAAAATCCGCAATTACTTTTTGGGCAACGCAATACATGCATGCTGCAGCCGCGATAGGTTATCTCCAGGGATCTTTTCCCTAAGATATGTTTCTATTAACCTCTCAAGAGTCTTCTGCATAAAGGATGATAGACTAATAGGACGAAAATCTTTCGCCTTCGTGTGGTAGGGTTTTCCTACCTTCGGAATGAAAATGACCCTCGTGACCCTCTATCCCACAGTTATAAATGATATTTTGATATAAGCAGAGTATATCTCCCTAGGCCAGGCAACCAGTCTATCAGACACAGCTTGTAATTCAACCGGTGATACATCATCAGGTCCTGGCGACTTAAAAGAGTTGAAAATTCTTATCGCCCAAAGGATTTTCGGCTCAGACACAATTTCCCTAATAGCCTCCGACGAATGCATACCAGTGACAACCTCTTCTGGCGCCACGTTGTCCGTTGGAGAATTTCCCGGGAAATGTGTATCAACGAGTAGTTCTAGTGTTTCCTCACTAGACATTGTCCATGCATTCTCTGACTTCTGGATATACCCCACCGTAATTGGTCTCGAGGACAGAATCTTCGGACTATATTTAGGCATAGCTGTCATATAGACCGATCTCCAGATAAAGGGTCTAAAGCCCAAAAAAGCTTTATTTTTTAACCGATTTCGCTGAAATATGAAGCATGGAGTAGCTTTAAGCCTCCCAACATTCGACCCAAATATGGTACAGACCGAACTATATTTGGATATAGCTGTCATGTAGAACGATCTGGCGATAAGGGGGCCTGAAGTCCAGACAAATGTGTATCAACGAGTAGTTCTAGTGTTTCCTCACTAGACATTGTTCATACATTCTCTGATTTCTGAATATACCCCAGCGTAATAGGTCTCGAGGACAGAATCTTCCTTAGTCTAGAGGCCTCAGATGTATCCTCCACGGAGCTGCTGTACTCTACCCAGGATTTTTTCTGAGCCCTTATCAGCTCGCCCTTATATTTTCTTAGCTCAGTCTTATAGATGTTCCAATTATGTGGTGCTCTTGTGGCTTTTCCTCTGGGGTCCACCATGGCGGCCCACAAACAAACAGCGGGCAAATTTCTCACATACCAACGAGTGTTGTTCGATTCAATGGCAATGATTAGGGACCTCCTTTTTATAGCCGATTCCGAACGGCGTTTTTTAGGATGAAACCTCTTTGGGGAGAAGTTTTTACATGGCTTCTTTGCATTGCATAGTACCTCAGAAATATAGCCAGCTCACTGTCTTAATTCACTTCCCTTGGGCTGTATGTTCACAAGAAACTCTATTTTGTTTTTGTTGCACACTTTTAACTTTGAGGGCTTAAATATCCTGAGCAGCTGTTGTTTGTTTAGTAGCACAACGATAGCGTCTTTGGCAGTGTTAGTTATGTCGCCGTTGCCACCGTCCCCACTGGCCCCACAACCTACTTTGTTGCTAAGGCTGCTGCCTAAGCTTGGAAAATAATTTTCTCTGCATTCACAAACAGGCCAAAGAACTCTCTCTCTCTCTTTCTCTCACTCTCACTCTCACTCTCACTCTCGGTGTATGATAATGTGATGGTGATGGCGGTGTTGTAACCTCGTTAAGCTTAATTAATAGCAGCAAAGTGATAAACACCCCCATCTTAAGCACGGCATAGTCGTTTCCTGTTCCCACCTTCTTTGACAGCTCTACGCCTTTTGGCATTTTCCTAATATCCTGTTGCAAGGCAAAACTGAAACTGCTTGGATGGAGAGAGTGTAATGCCACGAATTGGATGGAGGTTTCTTAAGAAAAAGAAACTTTTGGATTAATCGCCATCATCATCAACATTAGGGCATCTATCATAAGAATGAATGGAAAACAGAATGGGAGAAGGGAATAAATAAAAACGGCAATCAGGTATATTTGAAGGCTAGGGTAGGGTTAATCTCCAGTGCCCTTTCGCTTGATTAACGAATACATTTTTGACGTAAATTGTTTCTTTGAATGGTGTAGGGTTGCAAATGCCATATTGAACATGTCTGAGGTTGTATTATCTAAACGAAGATTATTTACCAAACGACAAATGATGGATTGTTTAGGATTTGGACTACAATTTTGATAGGCGGAAAATGCTTAAGGGTTTAATTAAAAGCTTTTGTTGGCAAGAGGTGTTGTATTGGGCATTTTAAAATTATTCAAACTTTGTTAAATTTTATGGTATTGTTTAAAAAAAAAAATCGTTGTTGTAAATGATGAAATACCCACCACCGTAGGATAGGGGGTATATTCATTTAGTCATTCCGTTTGCAACATATAGAAATATCAATTTTCGATCCTAAAAAGTACATATATTTCGGATCGTCGTAAAATTCTAAGACGATTTAACGATGTCCGTGTGTCTGTCCGTCTGTCCGTAAGTTTGTTGTAATCACTCTACAGCCTTCAAAAATTGAGATATTGAGCTGAAATTTGGCACAGATACAGATACCTTTCATTTGAGCCACATATTGGAATGGTCGAAAAATGTTTACACTTTTGGGGGGTGTTTTGGGGAAGGGGTGATGCCCTAAATACCTGGTCCTACATTTGGATATCAAATTCGTATTCTACTCCCAAATACCTTTATTTGAGCCCCATATTGCGATGGTCCGTAAAAAATTTGCTGTTTGTGGGGTATTGTGGGAAAGGGGTAGACCCCCAGAAAATTGGTCACGAAAGTGGGTATCATTTCTTGCTCTACCCCCAAATTCCTTTCATTGAAGCCCCACATTGACATGGGGGTGGGGTGGTCCCCCAATCACTAAAAATATATCAACAACGTGCTCTATTCTCATAGATTTGAACGCCATATTGCCATTGGCCTCAAAATTGGATATCAAATTCGTTTTCTAATCTAAAATACCATTCACTTAAACCCCTTATTGAAAAAGTCAGCAAATATGTCCGGTTTGGGGTATGGGCCCTAAAAACTATGAATATTGAGTTCCACTGTCTTGAAGACCCAAATAATCTTGGTGAGCAAATACCTTCTACTTGGGGGTTGTTATGGTAGTGGGACGTCCCCTAGACAGTTGGTCCCTAATGTTGATATCAGATTCATGGTTTACTCTCTAATACCCTTCATTGGGGGATGGGATGGCGGCCACTCAATGGCTTAGCTTGGAAAATATATATCAGATTCGTGTTCTACTCTAAAATACCTCTTATTTGAGCCTCACATTGCAATGGTCAGCAAATACTTCCTATTTGGGTGGTGTTATGGTGGTGGGGTGGCCCCATAGATACATTTCCAGAACATTGATATCAGATTCGTGCTTTACTCCCAAAGACCTTTCATTTGAGCCCCATATTGCTATGGTCGTAAATTTGTCCCCTTTGGGGGATGTTTATGGTGAGAGGCGGCCCCCCAAACACTTGGTCCCATATTTGAATATCAGATTCGAATTCTACACTTAAGTGCCTTTTATTTAAGCCCCATATTCCCATGGTCAGTAAATAAGTTCTGTTTGGGTGGTGTTTTGGGGAAGGGGTGGACCCCCAGAAACGTGGTCCCACATTTGGATATTAGATTCGTATTCTACTCGCAAATACCTTTCATTTGAGTCCCATATTGCCATGGTCGGTAAATATGTCCGATTGAGGGATGTTTTGGGGGTTAGGGTGGCCCCCCTAACACATGGTCCGACATTTGGATATCAGATACGTTTTCTTATCTTGAATACCTTTCATTTGAGTCCCATATTGTTGTGATTGGTCTAAATATATGTTTGGTAGATTTTAGGGTGGGGCGGCCCCCCTGGGTACCCTATCCGAAATTTGGATACCAAATTTTTATTTTTAGGGTACTATATGAGAGCACACAAAATGTCGCTTAAATCGCACCAACCATCTCCGAGATCTGGCGTTTCTGAAAATTTGGGTAAGGGGGAGAGTCCGCTCCCCCTTCAGATATCAAAGGATGTAGTACCCTATTTTCACCACGGGATCATTATGCACCATCTGTGAAAATTTCAAAAAAATCTGTTCAGCCGTTTCGAAGTCCATAAGGAACACACAAACCAACCTACAAACAAACACAAATTGATTTTTATACCCTCCACCATAGGATGGGGGTATACTAATTTCGTCATTCTGTTTGTAACTACTCGAAATATTTATCTGAGACCCCATAAAGTATATATATTCTTGATCGTCGCGACATTTTATGTCAATATAGCCATGTCCGTCCGTCTGTCCGTCCGTCCGTCCGTCTGTCTGTCGAAAGCACGCTAACTTCCGAAGCAGTAAAGCTAGCCACTTGAAATTTTGCACAAATACTTTTTATAAGTGTAGGTCGGTTGGTATTGTAAATGGGCCATATCGGTCCATGTTTTGATATAGCTGCCATATAAACCGATCTTGGGTCTTGACTTCTTGGGCCACTTGAGTGCACACTTCTTATCCGATTGGAATGAAATTTTGCACCACGTGTTTTGTTATGATATCCAACAACTGTGCTAAGTATGGTTTAAATCGGCTCATTACCTGATATAGCTGCCATATAAACTGATCTTGGGTCTTGACTTCTTGAGCCTCTAGAGGGCACAATTCTTATCCGATTGGAATGAAATTTTGCAAGAAGTGTTTTGCTGTATAAGATTCGGCCCTGCCGTACTTGGTACGCTTTTACTTGTTTTACATAAATTTTTTTATAATTTTTTTAAGTACAAGATTTTTAATTACTTTTTTATACATCTTTAGGGTTTTAGCAATCTTAAACTTGTTTGAAACACATACGCACATATACATGACATATAATTTGTCACATGCTTGAAAGGATTTTAAAATATCCCCTTTGTCGGGTTGGAGATAAGATCTAAACATAAGTTTCTCTTTGGCTTCTTCGACACAGTAATTAATATGTATTAAAAACAAAAGTTAAATATGCCAGCTCAAACAAAGAAGACAATGAACACACACACGCATACACTCATACACCTATAAATATACACAAACACACACAATCATGCATATATACCAAAAATGAAACTCATGTATCACCCAGATAGAATTTATTTACTTTTAAGCTTATCAGGATATTAATCTTCATTCACCGGAGTTCTAGATAGAAGGACAGACGATTTGTTTGATTATGCCCCTGTGCTCATACACAGGAGATACATATGTACACATGAGCTATGGTTTGGGTGTTTGTTCGATCCTTATCATATGTTAAAGGTTCTCTTTGCCAAACAAGAAGCAAACAAACGAACATATAGACAAACACCGGAAGACCCAAACAAAGAAACAATGACAGCAATACAAATAGCCTGCCAGCCAGCTAGCCAATAGCAACAATAATGGCGATAAGCAATAACTTGACCAATGTCAACATGAAAGCACAAACACATAAACATATGTACCCTCTACATGCACACGTACACAGAAATTTGCATAAATATTGTAAGGAGAATAGTAGTACCACTCAACCAAACACCCATACATACATACGAGTAATACATACACACATACATACTAATGTTATATTGACCATTCCTAAGCATGCTTTCACTTGAAGTGCCTGTCATTGTTGACAGTATGTCGTTTCAAGGATATATGCTTTAATATACATAAACATGAAGGATTTTAACACATTAATAGCATAGACTTTGATGGCACTAGGGCTGTCTTTTGCAAAAAGTCTTTTAATAATGTAGCTTAAGCTTGAGGGATTATGTATTCTTCTTTGAACTTTGCAACACCTTTTGAAAGTTGAAAGGTTGGAGTTTGTTTGGGTGGTTCCTGGTACATACAAATAATTTGGTGCGATGATGGAAATGAACTTTGATGAAATTTTACTTAAATTTTTTTACTATTTTACATTTGATTTATGTAAATTTCAAAGAACGTCCTATATTTTATTCCCTAGCCAAGAGGCGCAGAGGTTAGTAGTTACGTTGAACGCCGGGGTTCGAATCCTGGCGAGACCATCAGAAAAAATTTTTAGCGGTAGTTTTCCCCTCCTAATGCTGGCAACATTTGTGAGCTACTATGCCATGTAAAACTTCTCTCCAAAGAGGGGTCGCACTGCGGCACGCCGTTCGGACTCGGCTATAAAAAGGTGGCCCCTTGTCATTGAGCTTAAACTTGTCTCGCATATCAATGAGTGCAGTCTCATTGACATGTGAGAATTTTGCCCCTTTACTATCCTTTCCCTAAGGAAAGGATACTAACTACCCGTTCCCCAAGGAAAGCGTACTAAAGCTAGCCTTTCCTTTGGTAAGGGTACCAAAACTACACTTTTCCTAGGAAAAGGGTACTAAAACTAGCCTTTCCTTAAGG